>NC_064811.1:35522433-35564743 GCF_023721935.1 Panthera uncia
GGTTATGTTATAAAAGTACCATTGGGTTTAATTGCACTACCATTGGGTTTAATTGCACTTTTAAGATTTTTTTTTTCAATATGTCCTTCTGGTTTTTGATCAACCTTAACTTCCTTATTCAGATGTACAAAAGCTTTTTGTGGTTCTGTGGTGTGAGTTTGAATGTTTCTTGGAATCTCTGCCAGCTAAAGATTCAGCTTTCTGTGATCTGCTAAGTCAGTTATCATGCATCCCATTATTTTCCATCTTCTAAAGTGTACAGATATTTTCTATTCCATTCTCTTTGCCTTTGGGTTTTGTGCCCCACCCCCTTTTTTTTTTTTTTTTTTTTTTTTGTCAAAAGTCACCTTCCATTTATTTTCATTTCAGTGATATTTAGGGAAAAAGAATAGCTAAATATGTATTATCAGTCAGCCACTTTAAAGTCTGTTCTTTCTTTTATAAAATCCTTAATATTTACCTAACAAACATTTATTGAAAGACTGCTGAATAGATATGCGTCAAGGTTGTGCCATCTATTTTATATTCATTATCCTAGAATAATCTTATTTAATATCCATATCCTGTTTAATATTTATAATCCTTTGAATGTATACCATTAGCTCTGTTTTACAGATGGAGAAACTAAAGCTAAGGAAATTACATAAGTTTACGAGTCACTCATCTGGAAAGTGACAAGCTTGGGACCAAAATTCAACTTCACTAACTCCAGAGTCAATGTAACGTGCTCTCATATATCATCAATGCCTACCATTCTGTCTTCAGGAAGCCTTGTAGTACAAATTTTGCTTAACACTGTAGTTAGCTATGATAATGACAATTTTATCAGAAGTAGGCAATGTGGGCCACCAGCTAAGTTGGTCGTGATGAGATCTGTGTCTAATAACCTTTGGGATGACAATTTATTTTAAACCTTTTCTTTTTTAATGTTTTATTTATTTTTGAGACAGAGAGAGACAGAGCATGAGCAGGGGCGGGGCAGAGAGAGAGGGAGACACAGAATCCGAAGCAGGATCCAGGCTCTGAGCTGTCAGCACAGAGTCCCGACATGGGGCTCGAAATCACAAACTGTGAGATCATAACATGAGCCGAAGTCAGACAATTAACCGACTGAACCACCCAGGCGCCACTGGGATGATAATTAATACAGTATCTGTGTTCAAGAAAAGATCTGTGTAAATCTTTTTTCTTTCTTCTCTCTCTCTCTCTCTCTTTTTTTTTTTTAGTAAGGCAAAAGACTTTTTGTTTATTTATTTTTTTGAGTTTATTTATTCATTTTGGGAGAGACAGAGACAGCACAGGTAGGGGAGGCACTGAGAGAGAGAGGGGGAGAGAGAATCCCAAGCAGGGTCCATGCTGCCAGTGCAGAGCCTGATGTGGGTCTCAAACTCAGGTAACCGTGAGATCATGACCTGAGCTGAAACCAGAGTCAGGGGCTTAACTGACTGAGTCACCCAAGTGCCCCAGTCATAAGACTTTTTATATTTATTTATAAAGTTTTATTTATTTTTGAAACAGAGAGAGACAGAGCATGAGCAGGGGAGAGGCAGAGACAGAGGAAGACACAGAATCCGAAGCAGACTCCAGGCTCTGAGCTGTCAGCATAGAGCCTGACGCAGGGCTCGAACTCACAGACCGCGAGATCATGACCTGAGCCGTAGTCAGACGCTCATCCGACTGAGCAACCCAGGCACCCCATAAGACTTTTTAAAAGCCTGAAGCACTTGTTACTTAAAAGGCTTTTTTGATGAATTGTTTTGGGAAGCTAATGATTATTTTCTATGACTCTAATGACACCCAAATTTACCAGTAGTCTACACTACTGGGATTTTTGGTGTTTGTATTGAACATATTAGTATTGGTGTATTATATCACTAACTGTCTTCCAAAAACATTCACCATGGGAGGGTAAATTAAACTGGAGAAAAAAAGCATTAAAATCTGTCGATTTCTTACTGTGTTTTTGCCTTGAAGGTGGTGGTCGGGAGTATCTATGGAGAAATTCAAAGTCATCAATAACACAAGCCATGTAACAATAGAAGTAAATGGCATTTTATTAAGAGTTTATCCCAAGTGGGGTGCCAAACGCCTTCCCTAAATCACCTAATTTAAGACAAGCAGACAAGTACTCTTCCCATTTCCATTTTTAACTCAAGAAATTGAGGTACAAACCAAAGGCAGTCATTTTTTCTCAGATGGTGAAACTGGTATTTAAAAGTGGGATAGCTGTCTGACTCTCGGACCCACCACGCTCTACTGCTGTGTTTATCAGACGTGCCAAATCATAAGATTCACTCAGGTGAAAGTCCTGGATCCCTGATGGAATCTTACCGCATTATAATCTCCAGGGGATTAGATTAGCCTGAGATCCTACAGTTCGTAAAACGAACAAGGTGATTGTTTTTTTTAACCACTCTCATTTCGGCAAATACCATATTGCTTTCCATAGCCTCACTTGATTTGAGAAGCGATGATCAAATAAAGAGGTGGAGAATTGTTGGGTCTTTGGTGATTTCTTCTAGCCTCTGAGTAGTAACCAAAGCATACTAGGTCTCTAATAGCTGCACCCTGTAAGATCCACAGCAACTGCTGAGGCCACATTCCATCCAAACAGGCCCGTCAGAGGAATAGGTGTCCAGCGTCCAGATATTTTAACTACAGGATTCCATGCGTCCTGACGATCTTTGCTGCATTTCTTTCTCTCTTTGACACCTTGCAATTGAAAAGGCCTGATTCCTCCGCTTGATTAGCTAGAATGCACAGGGCAGCGATAGTGTCTTATTTGTCTGAAGTTTGCTTCTTCTGAATTGGGTCGCACATCCTTCCTCACACTCTTATGTGTGTCTCCACACCATAAGAGTGTTCTGCAGGGTCTTGCAGATACATACTAGTGCTGTCATTTGCTTGTATTCCCCACCTTCTTGCCTTTCTCCTATCTTTGTAGGTTTTCATAGCCAACGTTTTATTATTTTTTTAAATTTCTTAATTTTTTTTAGAGAGAAAGAGTGTGCGAGTGGGGGAGAGGGGCAGAGGAAGAGAGAGAGAGAGAGGGAGGGAGGGAGAGAGAGAGAGAGAGAGAGAGAAAGTGAGAGAGAGAGATACAAAACTTTTAGGCTTCTCATCTCTGTGTTCCCCGGACATGACTTCATTTCTCCCCTTCTTCTCCTTTCTTCATAAGTCTATAATGGGGCAAAGATACATTGAGAAGCATTCCGTTAGAGGAATAACTTCAGACCTGCTTTTGTGATACATCGCTGAGGTTCCAGTTACTTTTCAGGGAGATGCTATAAAATTTTCAAATACCTCCTCCATAAAATACTATCTTACTATAAGACACTTGGCGGTAGAGATATTAGTGTGAAATCAAATAAATAACAGATTCTGGAAACTTTAGTTTTAGTGATCTTTTTTGCTGAAATGATTAATATCCTTTCCAATATACCTACCTGAATTTCAAGGAGAGACTTAAGCTTCTCACAGAATTTAGCCTGTAGGCTATTATTTATAATCTTTGGAGAAAAAAAAATCCCCACATCTAATATATACCTTTATGAAAACACTATATGTAATCTAAAAATATTTAAAATCATTTTATTTTGTCAGTAAAATATATCAAAGTTGAAGTCTCTCAAACTCTTCTCTTTTAGAAAAGTTGAAGCAAGGGGCTAAAATTGCCTTTACGCGTTCATTCAGAAGTGGTTGCAAAATGTTTTAAAAATATGATCTTCTTTGCTGAAATTGTAAAAAATAATCTTAAAGAGGCACTCACAGAACACAAGCTCCTTCTCTGGGAAAAAGAATCATCGCCTTTGTTATCCTGTGAAAATTCATCTTCTCCTTTTCAGCGGAGACGAAGACTTGATCTGTCCTTCCCTTTAGGTGCCATCTGTGTCCAAATGAGGCTGTTACTCTAACTCAAAACAGACTTGCAAGAATAAAATAATCAATCTTCATCATATTGCTGCACTTTCGACAGTTAATTTTCTAGAGTAATTTGTCATTGTGAGGAGCACAAGATTTGTCTGAATTTGTGTCAAAGGTTATTGACTGAATTGCCACCTCGTCTTTTCAGTCAATCTATAAATATGGGCAGAACCTAATGGCCTTCTTGCTGAGTGGATGAGATTGTCCAAGTTAGGCATCTGATAAGAGGTAGAAATATCTATTGTTTCACTCATTTCTTGTGGTGGTGTTGACTCAGTGTTAATCTTAGAAACTTCACTTAAATTTCCTAGCGCTTTATTTCTTTATTTTTCTGTAAAATGGGGCTACACAAAGGCACGACCATATTCTAGTTTCCACAAAAACTAATGTATGTATTAAAATGTATATCATGAATGGATCTGATGACTTTGAGAATGGCCTTATTTTTTCCACAAAACTGAGGGTGAAAGGTACTTATTTAACTTCTATTGCATTTTTATGGATAGCTTCATAGACTGCTTTTATTTTGTAGAAAACACATGTCAACTTTACACTAATAGTAATTATCAACACTTAGGTCTTATGCCTTGTTTGTATCCAGAGTCTTCTATCGGGAATACGTCTAGTGGTTATGTGAAGGATTTCATTATGCTTGCTGGCCTGTTACTTTCCTTGCTCATGTTAATAACCTGATAACAAAAGTTAGGTTATAGATTTTTATCAGGAAGTATCCATTCTCAATCCCTGCCAATGGTAGTGTTTCTTCAAGACCAGGGGGAAAAACAAAGAGAAAAACAGTCCACATATTATGGTTAAACACTAAGAAAACATTTGGCTGGATATCTTTCTACATGGGCTACTGTAGAACAGATTAGCTTAAAAACACATCTAGCCCTGAAATACACAGTTGGATTATTTTTCATAGATACCAATTATTTTTGCTATTTTATTACAATCTTTTTCTTGCTGGTATGTGAATCCTCAAGGGCACAATCATGGCAATGTTAACAACAGCAATAACTGCCATAGATAAGTAACAGTCCTTAAACTCTCCCTGTCTGCTATCCAGTGCTCTGGGTGCTTTATATGAATAATCATAGTTGACATTCGTAACAAAGATAGGATCACGAAGAGAGCTAAAGAATGGATCCCCAAAGATGCCTGTGTCCCCTGTAACCAGTGAATTGCTACCTTAAATGGCAGAAGGGGATTTTGCAGATGGGATTAAAGCTAAGGATTTTAAACAGGCAGATTATCCTGGATTATCGGGGTGGACCTTTAGAGGTAGAAGGCAGAAGAGTAGGTCAGAAAGATGTGACTACTGAAGAAAAAAGCAGGATGGACTCAACCTGCATTACTGACTTTAGAGATGGAAGAAGAAAGCCATGAGCCCCAACATGCAGCTACTTCTAGAAGCTGGAAATATCTCTCACCTGGCAAACAGCTAGGAAATGGAGACCTCAGTTCTATTTGCAGGGAAATGAATCTTCTAAGAATCCAAAGAACAAGGAAAGGGATTCTACCCCAGAGCCTCCAGGAAGGAATACAGACCAGCTAACACCTTGGTTTTAGCCTGGTGAGATCCATGTTCAACCTCTGATCTATGGAACTAACTATAAGATAAAGTTGTGCTGTAGGGTGCCTGGGTGGCTCAGTTGGTTAAGCGTCCGACTTTGGCTCAGGTCATTATCTCACAGTTTGTGAGCTTGAGCCCCGGGTTGGGCTCTGTGCTGACAGTTCAAAGCCTGGAGCCTGCTTCAGATTCTGTGTCTCCCTCTCTCTGCCCCTCCCCTGCTCACACTCTGTTTCTTTCTAAAAAACAAAACAAACAAACAAACAAACAAAAAAAAAACCTTAAAAAATTTGACAAAAAAAAAGATAAAGTTGTGTTGTTTAAGTCATTAAGTTTGTGGTAATTTTTAAAGTTCACAATAGAAAACTAAAAAAGAGGTAAATAGCATCTCCGTTTTACAATGAGGAGACAGAGTTAGGATACAATTTAAAAAAAATAAACAAAAACAAAACCTCACTTTGGGGCGCTTGGATGGCTCAGTTAGTTAAATGTCCCACTCCTGGTTTCTGCTCAGGTCATGATCTCAAGGTTCATGGGATTGAGCCCAATGTCGGGCTCTGTGCTGACAAGTGAGAAGCCTGCTTGGGATTCTCTCTCTCTCCTTCAGCTCCTCCCCTGCTCGTTCTTTCTCTCTCTCTCAAAATAAATAAATAAACTTAAAAACAACAACAACAACAACAACAACTCAGTTCTAAGCAGAGTGCCTGGTATATGATAATGTGCACTTAATGTATTTGCATAATGAATTTATGACTAAATGAATAAATGGAGTTTTCATGTGTTCCTCCTAAACCACTGCATATTTAGTTCTCTCTTGGAGTAGGTATTTTCCTTGTGGAAATATTTTGATTAGTCTGTGATTCTATATGCCTATTCTGTTAATATTATTGCTCTCTAAGGGTATCTATATGAGCCTTTAATAAATGTTCAGTATCACCGAAGAGAAAAAGAAAGAGCCATCCGAAGTTAGGTAATTACTATCCTCTTCCTTCAATTCAAAATGTCTACATTTGTGAGCTTTTATGTGAAATTTGGAAACCATTTTGGAACCATCATATATTTTCTCTGTCCCAGGTATATTTAGCACTAATGGCATACATACAGACATGAACTTCGTGAGAGTTCTGTTCCGGGTATCCAGGGAAATGATGCCTATCTTTTTATACTACCCTCACCTTCTTCTTTTTCCCATAGTTAATTTCCATCTGCCACAGAGCCTGCATTACTGGTACAGGATACTGGTACTATGGGTAAGGTACTGGTGCACATTAATACCCTAGTTTCAGCTGCTGTGCAATATGATGGCAGGTCTCTAGAGGATGGTTCCATGAAGTCCTAAGATTTGTGCAGGACAAGTAGCCGGTACCAGCCTGTCACAGCTTTCACACCTAAGTTTGGTGAAAATCTTCTCTGGTCAATTTGGAATAATACAGCAACGCATATTTATTTATTTTTTTGAAGTTTATTTATTTGTTTTGAGAGAGAGTGAGTGCACACACAGGGGAGGGGCAGAGAGAGGAATAGAGAGAGAACTGCAAGTGGGCTCTATACTCTCCGTGCGAGGAACCAACACAGCAACAAATGTAACGTGTTTTTGATGGTTATAATATTTAGATGATTTCAGAAAAAATTGAGATCACTTCACCTGAAATGATTTAAAAAAAAAAAGACAGAGAGAGACATGATTCAAAAAAAGAAAAAAAAAAAAGACAACCTAAAGAGCTGGAAATAGACTTAAGTCTGGAAGTATGTGTCAAATTTAATTAAGCAGAAAGGAAGTAAGTAGATTACTCAAATGGGAGAAGAACATGGATAAAAGCAGGTGGTGGGAAATAGCCAGGTGTTTTGAGAGGATTGCTAGCAGACTAGTTTAAATAAAATTAAGTGTAAATTCATGGGAATTATAGGAAATAACCTTGCACAGTTATGTTGGAGTCATAATGTAAAAAATGTTAACGGTAAAAGGAAATCCATGGACTAGGAGAAGATATTTTCAAAAGACTTACCTGATAAAGGGTTAGTATCCAAAATATATAAAGAACTTATAACACTCAACACCCCAAACACAAATAATCCAATTAAAAACATGGGCAGAAGACATGAACAGACATCTCTCCAAAGACACACAGATGGCCAACAGACACATGAAAAGACTCTCATCATTACCTACCATCAGAAAAATGCAAATCAAACTACCATAAGATATTACCTCACACCTGTCAGAATGGTTAAAATCAACAACACAAGATAGATGTGGAGAAAAAAGGCACATTTGTACGCTGTTGCACATGTGTAGATTTGCACATAGGGAATGCAAACTGGTGCAGCCATTGTGGGAAAAAGTATAGAAGTTCCTCAAAACGTTAAAGATAGAACTACCCTATGATCCAGAAAAGGCATTACTATTTACCCAAAGAATACAAAAACATTAATTCAAAGGGATACACGCACCCCTAAGTTTATAGCAGCTTTATGCACAATAGCCAAGATATAGAAGCAGCCCAAGTGTCCATTGATTGATGAATGGATAAAGAATATGTGAAATATATATATATATATTAGAATATTATATATAGAATATTATATATTAGAATATTCTAATAGAATATTATTCAGAGAATATTATTCACACAATATTCTATTGTGATGTGTAACCTTTGATGAACAGAATTAAAAGTTTTTATGTCCAATATTTCAGTGAAGTAACAGGGAGTGTAACTTATGATCACAATCCATTTGAATTAATCTGGGGGTCTTTATTAAATAATCCTGAAAGTGACAATTTATTTCACTTTTCCCTGTGAGAATTCTTTTCAAAACTAACAGAGAAATAACTATTTCGAAACAGCATTTTCTATCTTCAAATAAGTTAAAATGTAGTCTTAACTTGCACGGTCAATAGAATAGAATATTATTCAGCCATAAAAAAAAAAAAAAAGAATCAAACATTGCCATTTCCAAGGACGTAGATGGAGCTAGAGAGTATAATGGTCAGCGAAATAGGACAAATACCATATGATTTCACTCATACATGGAACTTAAGAAACAAAACAAAGAGGGCAGTGTTTGTGAGGAACCCTAGGTGTTTTATGGAAGTGATAATTCAGTGAATTCTACTCCGGAAACCAATTTTGCACTGTATATTAACTAAAATTTAAATAAAAATTAAATTAAAATTAAAAAGGGACACCTGGGTGTCCAGCTTAGCCAGTTAAGCATCCAACTCTTGATTTCACCTCAGGTCATGATCTCACAGTTCATGGGATTGAGCCCCAAGCTGGGCTCTGTGCTGACAGCATGGAGCCTGCTTAGGATTCTCTCTTCTTCTCTCCCTGCCCCTTCCCAACTCATGCTCTCTCTCTCTCTCTCAAAATAAACTTAAAAAAAAAATTAAAGAAAACAATGGAGTAAGGGAAATAAGAGAGAGAGAGAGACAGACAGACAGAAGCCAAGAAACTGACTCTTAGCTAGAGAGAACAAATTGATGGTTACCAGAGGGGATGTGGGTGAAGGGATAGGATAAAGAGGTGACAGGGATTATGGAGTTCACTTGTCATCATGAGCACTGTGTGATGTATGGAATTATTAAATCACTGTATTGTAGACCTGAAACTAATATAACACTGTACATTAACGGTATTAAAATAAAAATCTTAAAAAGTGTTAAATGTTACAAAAGAAATTTGAACCTGGTCTTAAGTCATTCAGTTTAGTCAAAAGCCTTTTAGCATGAACAGTGTTAGCATGAAAGCATGTTTTACATATTCAAAAAGTGTTACCTAGTATGTATTTTAAAATATATGTGGTAGATTAATTCATAATAAATGATTTCTAAAGATACGATAATTCCATTCAAGTCACTTGATAGAATTGGCATACATATATAAATTTATAAGTAGAAAAGTGGTAAGCACACTTTTTTATCTATCTTAAGACATGACTTCAGAGATTGCACATGAATGAGAGTATACGTTGAAAGGGAAATAGTGGGTGGGAGGCTATGTATTCAGCATTAAATTGTATCTTAGATGGACATTTATGGATGTGGCGAGTTTCAGTATCTTTCAGTTGAAACCTCTTGCTGCTTACTGTTTTGGTTGAATATGCCAGTGAGATGAAAATTCAGGCTTGCTCTTCAGGTCTCTGAGGATTAACCTGGTGATGAAAAAAACCCAAAATCCCACTCTAGGAGAACTGATGACACATTGTGTCCAATTGACTGAGATGAAATAAATTGGCTTTTTCTAAAACGCGTGCGTTGAAAATTCAAGCGTATGATGATCGCAAAAAAGGGGAAATCAGGGTGAAACTTTTTTCTCATCAAAACAAGCCTAGCAATTTAAAAAATCTGGAAGATAAATGTAAATTTCATGCTTCAAGGAAAAATCTAATAAATGTTTAACATTCTATTTCATGAGACAGACTTTGTGTATGCTGTTGACACAGGGCTGAGATAGAATTGACCGTGCAAGTTAAGACTACATTTTAACTTATTTGAAGATAGAAAATGCTGTTTTGACATAGTTATTTTTCTGTTAGTTTTGAAAAGAATTCTCACAGGGAAAAGTGAAATAAATTGTCACTTTCGGGATTATTTAATAAAGACCCCCAGATTAATTCAAATGGATTGTGATCATAAGTTACACTCCCTGTTACTTCACTGAAATATTGGACATAAAAACTTTTAATTCTGTTCATCAAAGGTTACACATCACGGTGATTTCATATGTAGTTATTTGCAGTTAAGATGCTGCTTTAACCAGCTAGTGTGGCTTTTGTGACTTGCAGGGGAAGTTACAAGTGTAGAAGATATCAATCACCGTAACAGGTTTCTCCCAGCCGCATAAACTTAGGCTATGTCTATCTCCAGGACTGTGCAGAGAAGTCAAGTTGCTGTAAGAGAATGGTGGGCACATTAGGTTTCTGGAGTAAATAGAAACCGATTATTCTCAAGGCCTCGGGCTCTACATGGATACACCCATTATGTGCCTGTCGTATCTTTATTTTTCCTAACAATCTTGTTCTCCCAATTTTCTCTTGCCCTGCTCTCTCTCTCCTCTTGTTTCTTCCTTCAGGCTTATTCACTTTTTCTATACTTGTACAATAAAACCCAAACCAACAAATTAACATTTTATGACATTGAATCTCACCTTTGTTTTTGTTTGTTTTAGTTTAACTTCCAGCTCCTCCCCTCCTTCTATTCCTGTGTTCTTAATGCTTTAACATGCACTTCGTTGTTTTTTTTTTTTAATTTTTTTTTAATTTTTTTTTTTAACATTTTATTTATTTTTGAGACAGGGAGAGACAGAGCATGAACGGGGGAGGGTCAGAGAGAGGGAGACAGAATCCGAAACAGGCTCCAGGCTCCGAGCTGTCAGCACAGAGCCCGACGCGGGGCTCGAACTCATGGACCGCAAGATCATGGCCTGAGCCGAAGTCGGACGCCCAACCGACTGAGCCACCCAGGCGCCCCTGCACTTCGTTTTTTAAGTTAACTGACACTTGGCTTCTGGACTCAACCAGCTGTGGGGAATGAAGAATTTTTTCACATGTAGCATTCCTCCAGCTGAGGGACCTGTCTTGAACCACACGCAGGGGAAGGGAGCAGCCATGGGAAGATGAGGCCATCAGGTCAGGGAGTCATCAGGGGCCAAGGCAATGAGACAAGTTGCTAAGCTCTTCTCTCATAAATGAGTGCTAGTAGGGATGAGGAAGGACAAAACAGAGAAGAGGGGACAAAGGAGAGAGGATGACCTATTGTCAGAGAAGGCTTCTAGAAAGCAGGGAATTGAATTGAGAAAATGTTCTGGAGGCTTTTAGTACCCGGATTCATCACCACAAGATTTTAAATTACTTGAGTTGTTGCAATGTAAACTCCTACGCTTGTTTCTAGCACTTTTAATAATAGTCTTCCACACACACACATACTTTATTTGAGTGACTAGTCTATTACAGATTAAGAAAAACAAATGAAAAGCAAACAAACAAATGAAATGACTTCATTACCTAGGTGAATCAAAAGACATTACAGAGATAAGTCAGAAGTCATAACCAGAGGTCACAGTAAAAAATTCTGGCTCCCTGTGAATTTACAGAAGTTTTGATAGCTGATGTTTTTTATTCCGCAGAGCAGATAACGAGGGTGGGAACAATTCAAAATAGATACGAAAGGGCAACCAAATCCCTGAGTTACATATAGTTTTATTGAGGTTGTTTTCTTAAAATTTCTGAGCATCTCTGTATGCATCTGGGATCTTTGGATGTGTGATGATTAATCTTACGTGTCAACTTAGACCAGAGGGTTCCTATATTAAACATTATTTTTGGGTGTCTGTGAGGCTGCTTCTGGATGAGATTAGCATTTAAAATGGTGAGCTCAGTAGAGCACCCTTCCCAGTGTTGGTGCACATCATCCAACCCTTTGAGGGATTGGATGAAACAACAGACAGAGGAGGGAAGAGTTTGCTCCCTTTTTTGCTTCACTGTTGAAGTGAGACATCTCATTTTATCTTCTGTGGACCTTGGATTAGGATTTACACCATTGACTCTCCTGGCTCTCAAGGCTTCGGTACTGGACTGAATCACACTATTGGCTTTCCTGGGTCTCCAGCTTGCAGATGGCAGATCTTGAGATGTCTCATCCTTCATAAGTGCATGGACTAGGCCCTCATAGTATATCTCTTTATATATATATGACATAGTGTGTATATCTATATCTATATCTATATCTATATCTATATCTATATCTCTATATCATCTATATCTATATCATCTATCTATATATCTATAGATCTATACCTATATCTATCTAAATATCTAGATATCTATGTATATCCATATCTATATCTATCTAGATATCTATATAGATATAGATATATATAGATATATCTTCTGCTCTTCTAGAGCCACTCACAGTACAAAAATCTGTATTAGTCAGAGATTAATGTTTAGAGAAACAGAACCAATTATATATAATTGTTTCTGTTTATACACACACACACACTATGTGATACATACATACACACATACATATACAAAATGTATTAGGACTTACATGTTATGGTATATATAATCTAACCATTATATATTATATATAATGGATATTTATAGGTTCTGTTCATATAAGATTAAAGATACTAGAGCTGTATTTATTTTGTATTTTTTTCTCAAAGGGATAAAGCTAGATTTATTAGTTGTGCTATTCTTTTCTTCTAGTTCATCTATTTCTGCTTTTTGTTTTATTTGCTTCTTTCTCCTGATTGTCTTAGTTTTATTTATTGCTCTTTTATTTTTAAAGTTTTTGATAAGTTTCTTTAGAAGGGAAAACAATTAGAAATGTGATTTTTTTTAATTATGAAAAACATTTTATTTTGAAAGAATTTTAGATTTGCAAAAGTGTTGCCAAGAAAGTACAGTGTTCTGATTTATCTTCCGTAATTTCCCCTAATGTTAATATCTTACACAGCCATGTCACATTTGTTAAAACTAAGAAATAACATTAGTACAATACTATTAGCTAAAATACAGACTTAATTTCACCAGATTTTCCAGTGTGTCCCTTTTTCTGTATCAGGATCTCATACAGGGTGACACCTAGCATTTAGCGATCATGTGATCATGTTTGCTTAGTCTCCTTCAGTCTGTGACAAACTTTGAGTCTTTCCTTGTTTTTCATGACCTTAAAAGTGTGGAGGAGTACTGGTCAGATATTTTGTAGAATGTCCCTAAATTTGGGGTTGTTTGATATTTTCCCATGATTAGCCAAAGGATATGGATTTTGGGGAAGAAGACCACAGTGGTGCAGTGCACTTCCCATAATATCATATACGGATATGATATCAACATAATATCAGCATGAAGTCACTAATGAGGCTAACTTTGATCACTTTGTTAACATTCCATCTACAAAGTAAAATTTTCCCTTTCCGTGCTATGTTAATTAGAAGCAACAGCAACCTCCTCCAAAATGAAATAACCCCAAATATCGACCGACTGTTGAATGGCTATACAAACTGTAGCACATCCATAGGGTTGAATAGCTTTCAACAACAAAAAGAAACAGACTGTTAGTATTTGCAGCAACATACTGAATGCATTAAGTACAAGAAGCCTGACTCATAAGCCTATGTATTATATGATTCCGTTTATTTACATTCTGGAAAAGGCAAAACTATGGAAACAGAAATTAGATTAATTTGATTTTAGTCCAACTTGAAATGAGACATATTTTGTATAAGCAGGGTTTGTTATTTATTCTATTTTTATTATTTCAACTCAAGAGTGTCCATACTTTCATGAGAGATGAGAGGGTAATTTGAGTGAGGCAAAATGGTTGGGGACTAGAGATATTAGCGTGTTTGAGATCTCTGAATACACTTGTGTATCAAGGGACTCTCTTGGAAGAAAGACATTGCTGCACATAAATGTGAAGAATTATTACAATACCTAGAGACTTTCTATTTGAATTAGTTCACTATATATTATTTTGGCTTGAATGCATTTGATTTTTTTAATTAATTTATTTTAAAACATTTTTCTATTGTTTATTTATTTTTGAGAGAGAGAGAAAGAGAGAGAGAGAGAGAGAGAGAGAGAAAGAGAAAGTGGGGGAGGGGCAGGGAGAGACGGAGACACAGAATCTGAAGCAGGCTCCAGGCTCTGAGTGGTCAGCACTGAGCCCGATGCAGGGCTCAAACTCACAAAATGTGAGATCATGACCTGAGCCAAAGTCCTATGCTTAACAGACTGAGCCACACAGGTGCACCAAATTTATTCTGAGAGAGAGAGAATGCGAGCAGGAGAGGGGAGAGAGAGAGAGAGAGAGAGAGAGTTGTCAGCTCAGAACCTCACATGAGGCTCCATCTCACAAACCATGAGATCATGATCTGAGCCAAAACCAAGAGTCAGATACTTAAGCCACCCAGGTGCCCCATAGCTTGGTCACATTTGTAAAAAGGGAAACAAATTGAAAAACCATTAACAAGAATTACTTTAAATTAGAGGGCTATATATAATAAATGTTAATGGAGTTGTCACCCTGGCTGATAAGTGTTTTTGAAGGGAGTTAAAAAAACAAACCAATAGCTATTTTAATGAAAGAAATTCAATCATTAACACCTCAATCAACATTCACAACATGTTTCCTAAATTGTGTTATTCTTTTTCATGCCACCATATAAAACCATTATGATAGTAATGAGAAAATTGCAGTCATTTTTTGCATTTTCTAAGTATTTTTACATCACATATATTTAAATTTTTTTTTAGCATTTATTTATTATTGAGAGACAGAGAGAGACAGAGCATGAGCATGGGAGAGGCAGAGAGAGGGGAAGACACAAAATCCCAGGCAGGCTCCAGGCTCTAGCTGTCAGCACAGAGCCTGACGCTGGGCTGGAACTCACCGACGACGAGATCATGACCTGAGCCTAAGTCGGACGCTTAAACGACATCATATATATTTAAATACACACACACACACACACTCACACACACACACCCATAGAGATGATACCAAATATTAACCATTGGTCAGAGATTAAAACAACTTTGAAAACAAAACAAAACAAAACAAAACAAAAACAACAGCAACAACAACAACATAAAGGGGTACCTGGGTGGCTCAGTCGGTTGAGAGCCAACTTTGGCTCACGTCATGATCTTGCGGTTTGTGAGTTCGAGCCCCTCATTGGGCTCTGTGCTGACAGCTGGGAGCCTGGAGCCTGCTTTGGATTCTGGGTCTCTTTCTCTGCCCCTCCCCCACTCACACTCTGTCTTTCTCCTTCAAAAATAAATAAACATTAAAAAAAATAAAAAAAAATAAAAAAGAAAACTTTGGCATGAGTTGACATATAAGGAAGCAGAAATATGAGAAATTTCCTGTATATTGAAGGTTATTGGCAGTCAAGATAATAAGAGTAAGAAAGAAATTGTTAATAAGCTGAACAAAAAGTGTTTTCTCAGATTATTTTTGTTGTAAGAAAATTTTAAGAATGAAATATTAATGTCTCTGAACTTCTTTATTTTTAAGAACCATGATTAATTATTACTTATAATAGATTTTCTGTTACTAACGAAATTTGTTCTTTTTCTGCCTTTAAAAGTCCTTAATCACACAAGAATACCTTCATGTGCCTCCTGTTTATAGATTCTAGATTTTAAAAATATGATTTTGCATGTTTCTTACCCACATGGGTGTATCTAAGAATTCTACAAATAGGGCATGGGCTTGCTTGATACAGTTGGCAACTAAATGCAGCTTCTGACAATGTGGTCTGGCTGCAAAACCAGCTGTGTGTGCAAGAGTAAAGAAGTAGATGGCCACTCCCGCACAAATGTTTTAGGTCTTTTACGATTCACAAAAGCTTGTGACAAGCTTTTCAGATGATGACAGATGAGACGAGTCATAAAATACCTGCCAGGAGAAGTTAAGGAGCTCGAGAATATGCAAAACAAGACACTGCTGTGATGGTTGAGCTCCATGTGCTCTAAGAGAAGAAATCAGTCATTGTTGGGAGCTTTGCACAATGCAGGTAAGATATGCTCATATTCTCAGGGGGAAATGTAAGGTGCTCACTCTCGCTAAATGGATAGTAGAAAAGTGTTCACAGATAATGTACAAGCAGAAGATCCCTAATCACACCTCATGTCCCAGAAGGTGTACTGGCTTGAGACTTAGACTCCATTCATGATCTCATCTCTGAAAGATACTAGAGTTTTGAATTTCGAAACTAGTTTTTATAAACATTAGTCTTCTCATGAGTAAAACAAAAATAATAATACCCCTGACTGTGCAAGAATCATTATGATGTGATACATGTAGACAATGCTATAAACTTTAGACCTCAGTACCCAATATATACTCAGAGGTATCAATGTTATAGACAAAAGGGGTGGCACTTTGTGGTCAAACATGTAGACTCAATCCTAATTCTACTATTTACTCCCCTATTTTTTGTGTCCTCTGATCATCAACTTTTTTCTCTTTAGAATAATACTGTTATCCAACTCAGCATATTTTTCTGGATATTATATGAGATAACTTACATAGAGCACTTTGGCACATGTCAGAGCTTCATATAGAAGCTGTTCCTTTCTTCAGTAATTTCTAGCACTCGTAAAACATATACTTCGTGCAAAGGCATATGTATGTGGTAACTCATTTCATTCTCACATCAACCCTCACAGGGATCTATGTTTATCATATCCATTTTATAGGTGGAGAAACCTGGGTGCATGACAATTAAGTACTTTGTTCAAAGTCACATAATGAATAAATGGTGGCACCAGGTTTCAAAATGAGGCAATAGGATTTCAGAATTCTGCTGTTAACCCTCATATAATATTGTCTTAAAGTGGAATTGTTGAAAAAATATTGTTCATAATCATCTACTGTGTGTAGAACTCTGTTCTGAGTACTGTGCATATATAGAGGAATGAGACAGAATTTGATATATATTTAGGCTCTGTACAGAGCATGAATAATTTGAGGGAGACTAGGTGTCCCAGAGTGTTTAGAAAGAGAAATATCTCTCAAAAATGATATGGTTTCATAGCAAAGGTGGAACCATTCTTGTGTTTTGAGTTCCAGGTGGACCTTGGACAGGCAAAGCTGGTGGAAAGAAGGAATTCTGGAGGAAGGAAGGCAGAAAATCAAGGGTGTGTTCAATGTGTTTGGGAAGAAGTGGCAAATAGAACCCCCTTTGAATTCCTTTAGAGATTTGACTGTGATAAAATTGTTACTCTCAACAAGCTCATTATGAATTTCTTATCATTGAATGTATCAGGCTGAGCAGAATCCTAACAGTTTGAAGAGTCAGATTGTAAGTTCAAAACTATTTTTGTTTGGTAAGAATTCCCACTACCATAATGGGGATGCTTTGTTTACCTTATTAATTGCATGTGGATCTTTGGGAAGCAGTTGTTTTTATGGTGAGAATGTGGTTAAGTTTACTTCTTGGCTAGCTTCAAGTCTGAATATATTCTGAGATTTCTTATCAAAAGGAAAAATTGCCACTTTACGCTTGATAAAATCTATTATTTTCAGATAATTCCAGATGGGAAGGCAGAACTATTGGTAACCTGTAAAGATGGATCTCCCTTGCTTATCAGAAGGCCTTGAAATAGGGCCTCAGAGAAGCAGCTGGCTTACAGCCTGTTACCCAAAGGAAAAGTCCTAGTTACACCTTCTTTTTCTTCTTCTTCTTCTTCTTCTTGTTTTTTTTTTTTTTTTTTTTTTTTTTTTTTTTTACCAGGTTAGTATAAAATACTATCCACATTTGTAACAAATAGCTTGAAAAAAGACTGATAAAAATCTGTCATGCAAAAATATTTTCACCATAAGAAGTTAAAAAGATAAATAATTTAAATCTCTTTACTTTCATATGTGTATATTTCATTGAAATTGGAGGGACAATGTCCTGAGACCTGAAAGCTGAAATAATTCTTCTTTCCCTTATCTAGGTTGTTAACTTAAAATGGTGTGCCATATGTCTCTAAGCCATATGTCCACTATTTTTTTAATTCTGATTTCTGCTAGAAAATTGGCTCTGACTGTTAACTTCTTCATGCTTGTTCTACTATTGCTTTTAAAAATTTTCAGTTCCTTGGAATGAAAGGATTATAATCTGGGTTTTTCCCTGGATTAGGATCCAAAGACATACGGGCAAGAACAACACCATATCTGCAACATATCTGGTTATTTAAAAGTGCACAGAGGTGTGATGTGCTCCCTGGAACAGAAAATCCTCCAATTCCATCGGAATCCTTAAGGGGACTTGATTAAACGATTTTCTCTTGAAATTGGAATTAGCAAGTATGTATTCTTGTGTATGGTAACATTGAAAGCTATTACATACTTAGTTAACACTCTATAATTTAGTAATTTGTTCCTCTGAAGTTATAGAAAATAAATCTAAGCTATGCAACTTGGGATAGTTGAGTAAATGTAGTTCATAGGAAAAAGTACAGTCTGGATTTTAGGCCATTGTTGCAGTAGACAACTAAACATGCAAAAAAGTAACTATTGGAAGAAATGATGAGAGCCACACTGGCTTTTCTGGAATGCCCATAGAGTAGCTCTCTAAAGCTTTGTGTTTATGGAACAATGTGATGGAACTGGGACAGAAAGTCTCTCAGATGAACTTAGTAGGAACTGAAGTGTGTGTTGAATAAATGAATGAATGCATGAATAAAGCCATTTTAATTCAAACTAAACTTTCTAAATGAAGTGAATGAAGGTTTGGATTCATGCCATTTGTGTTAAATGGAAGTTTCAATTGAGGCTGAATTGGTCTCATGTACAGCACTGGCTGGCATAGGAAAGACACCCAGAAACAACAAGATAGGATTTTAGGATTAACCAAGTCAGCATGGTGTAATGGAGGAAACCTTCCAGATTTACATTTTAAACACGTGGATTTTACTCCTCATTTCATTTATTGATTGGTTCTACAAGTATGAATGAAGGCCTACTGTTGGTCAAGAAGTATGCTGGACCCTCAGGATATAAGCATGAGTGGTTCCTACTCTCAAAAGTCTCTGATAAAATGAAAAAGACAAAGAAGCAAACAGTTTACCCAAATTCAGTGTGATTCATGCTACAATGGAGATTTGTTCCAGGCTTTATGGGAGCAGAAGAGCAAGCAAGCACAGCAGCTTTCAGGACTGGAATAAGTTTTACAGAGGAGGTGGGATGTAGAAACTCCCAACATTCAGCATTTTAAGTAGAGGAGCAGAGTCTGTAAACATATAAATGAAAGGAGAGTTTGTTGTGTTTAGAAAGTGTCAAGTCTTCTCCACGGGTGCACAGAATATGTTTGGGTGGTAACCAGTGATGACAGATGAGGCTGGTAAAATCATTCGGGGAAGCACTTTTGATGACATTTAAAGGGGATTTAATTTTTCCTATAGACAGTTAACTTGTATGATCTAGATCAATTGACAGGTAATCCATGCAGAAAAAGGTCAAAATAAGGTTTTGTTTTATGTCACTCAATGCTTGTAAACAGGTGAACTTGTCTATTTGAAGGAAAAAAAAATGCATTGAATCTCACTGAATTTCAGTTTCCTTACCTATAAAATAAGAGAGGGCACGCAAAAATATTTCTGAGGCCTTTCTTGCTCTATAGCCCTAGAAGTAATAAATGTCATAGAATCAATCTATTCTAAATGATTCACTTCTCAGATTGCTTTGGTGCTTATAATTTTCACCATTCAACTCATTCGCATGGACACAGATATCCTCTGAGGAGGTACATATCAAAGGGTATTCCCATGAAAGATACTGTATCTTTCTTGAGTGCTTAGCCACTCAAGCAGGCTTGTGGGTAATGCTTGCTGTGGTCTTGTTTGAGAGCCCTGGGGAGACATCGGGAGTAGAAAGGTGAACCAACTTAGCTCTGTGTGGGGTGAAGAGTTTCTCGGGGATGTTAAAATATTTCTGACTTTGTGCACGTGTGTGCACCTCTAGGTTCATATGACTTTTTAAGAAGGATAGTGTCCCCCCAAATGACATAATAATGGAACCATAGCTTTAGTAGAATTCCAAAACTGTTTGGGTTTCTTTTCAGGATGACTTTAAACTTGGTAATTTTATGTAGACATAGACCAAATAACATCCTTCACTAAGTGCCGCTTTCCTTTGGGTTTTTAAGAGGCAGCTAATTAGGTTCTGTCTGAAGATTTTATTAGACAATTAGTTAGAATTGGAATATGTGTTTCCATATTGAATTAGCCAACATTGACAGAGCAACAAGGCCTCGTCCTGACATTTCCCTTTGTGAGCATTCCAAGGTGAAGAGGAAGAATTTTTTTTTTTAATGTTTCTCTTCTATTGATGACAGCAGACACTAACTAGACATAAACTGTTGAGTAATGATAGTGCAAGAATACTTAGGGTGATTTGTAAACTTTTTGAAAAATTTACCTTATTTCGAGAAGAACATTGTATACGTGTAAATCCAACACATTCATTTGCTCAGACATCAGGAAAAAACAAATACCTATAATCTCAGTTGTTAAGTCTTTGATGTAAAAAACAAAACAAAACAAAAAACATTATCTAAGTTTTAAAATCCAAAGCAAGTGAATTAAAACAACTCTAGGTTGGATTTTCAAGCCTGAAGAACCAGAGCTCCATCTGTCTCTGAATCTCCATGAAGTTGATTAAACCCAGAAACTTGAATCTCTTTTCAAAACCAGTGAAAGTTTTACTTCAACAGTTTCGTAGTAATGGAGGTCAAAATGACCTCATGTTATATTTTAAGTCATGTTTTCCATACGCTGATAATTATATATGCAAGAGAAGAAGCGTATGTAAATTCTTATTTAATAATAAAGCACAAATTGAAATTTACTTTGTTTATAAGGAAGGTTTGGCTGTTTTTTACAATTTATACCATTATATGCATAGCAGAATGGACCTGTACACATGGATTTGTCTTCAGTCTTGAAGAGAGACCCAGCATGATACAGTAATTCAGGTTTCAACAGAACAAGAGTGATCTTGCTAATTTCATTAACATTTTTCTTCTCCACAGAATGTGGCTAAACAATGTGTCTTATATAATTGCTGTGCAGTCAGTAGGAGGCAAGATATGTTAAAAAGCATTTTGTAAATTATTAAAAAACTACAGAATACATAAAATTTTAAAATGTGATATCGAAGTCTTACTTACAATGTGGCAATTAGGGGGAGCCTGAGTGGCTCAGTCAGTTACGTGTCTGACTTCAGCTCAGGTCATGATCTCACAGTTCGTGGGTTCAAGCCCCATGTCAGGCTCTGAGCTGACAGCTTAGAGCCTGGAGCCTGCTTCGAATTCTGTGTCTCCCTCTCTCTCTGCCCCTCCCCTGCTCTCACTCTGTCACTGTGTCTCTCAAAAAAAAAATAAACATTAAAAAAAAAATTAAAATGTGGCAATTAGTCTTATTATACTAAATTTGTTTAAATTCTAATTTCAAAATATTTCCTCCCTGTACATCCGATGTATACTATCTCATTCCCATTAAATACAAAGATCTAATAAAGACATTGATTTTGTCCTTAAATTACAGGTTTAAAATTCAATTCTATACATACCAGTGGTCAGGACTATTAAACTTATTGCAGATGAAAAGCAAATATAGGCATTCCTAGATATACTTATCCTCTGTAATTATGTAAGGTACTATTTTTATAAATATCTTTGATGAAGTAAAAAATAAGAAATGTAATATCTAATAAGATCCTTAAATAAAATCATTCAGTGTTTGATAATATATATATAAAATTTAAATATATATTTAATATTATAATTATATATTCATTATATATTATAATAAACATATATTATATTATATAATTATATATAATTATAATTAATTATATATATTAATTAATATATATTAATATTTATATATTTAAATATATATAATATATATAATATATAATTCTTTAAGAATTCAAGAGTCAGAACAAACATAGGATTAAGCCTTATTATATATATATAATTTACTTTTATTTTTGTCTCCTCTACTAAAGTTCTAGCAGACAGCCCTAAGCAAGACTCAGATAGACTACTGAATACAATTTCCTGAACTCACTTTTTGGTCAGAATCAATCTGTTCATCATTTCACAGTATAAACAGATCAGGGTGAAAAAGAATAGTCAGGCCTTATTGAAAGCAACAGAAAGAAAAATCGATCAAACTCGATGTTGTCAAAAATGGTATATTTTAATAGGTGAGTTTTGCCGGGATGTGACCTGAAACTGCTTTCATGCTGAATAGGATTTGATAGGAAATGACAGTGTGTGGAAGGCCAGTTATCATGTCTGTGATAGTTACAGTGCATTTAATGACCTTCAATAAATATGTTGGTTACTGTTACCACAGGTTAGTCTGATGGTTACTGTTACCATAGGTTTGTCTGAAATTAAATATCTGTATACCAGTGATTACATGCATTTTAATCCATATATCATCTGTAATTACCATTACTTTCCCAAATGCTGCTACCTTAACATAGTTTCAAATTTGAAGCATTTCATTGCTAAAAGGTAATGTAAGTTTAACCTAAAAGCCAAGTATTTTGCTTTGATGATTATTTAAGAAGTAATATAATATAGTGCAAAGATATTGGCCTGACTTAGAGACACCCTGGGATCTCCTACCTTCAGCCCAAGTACTGATTTATAATATTTGATACACTAAACATACTAAGAGGCTTGAATTTTTTTCTTTAAAAATGGAAATATCTACGTTCTCAATCTTACAAGATGCTTAGGTTGGCAATATCCAACAATCCAAGTTCAATGAAGTACATTAGAATTTATGTTGGACTCTAATTTAATCTTTATTTACCTTTGAGTTCTTATATTTTATAGAGTAACCTCAAGGACCTTCTCCAGGTGACAAATGCAATCTTTTTTTTTTTTTTTTTTTTTTTTTTTACAATAACCTATCTTGTTCATATCATACTCTCAGCTTTCTGTGTAAACTTTTGCTTTCCTCTATTGTCAATAAACACTCAATTGCATTTTGCATTTTTCTTCTGCCTCATAAAATATTTCTTGGTTGTGATAAAAATGCCAGAATCATAATACTGATGATAGTAAAGTGAATAGCAACTTGGTGAGTGCTTACTGTGTGCCAGGAAGCCTTAATATCATTCCCATTTTACAGATAAAAAGATGGCTCTACAGAACAAACTGAGGGCTGATGGGGGTGGGAGGGAGGGGAGGGTGGGTGATGGGTATTGAGGAGGGCACCTTTTGGGATGAGCACTGGGTGTTGTATGGAAACCAGTTTGACAATAAATTTCATATATTTAAAAAATAAACTAAAATAAAAGAAAAAGAAAAAAAAGATGGCTCTACAAAATGTCTAAGTAATTTGGCTACGATTACGTAGTTGTCAACTGTGGAGCTGGAACTAGAAATCAGAGGCTCTGACTCCAATGTGCATATATTCTTAAAAATTCTATAACGCTGTCTTTTGTGACCTGTGTCTCCATATGGCAGCCCTGAGAAGGCTTAATCCTATGTTTGTTCTGACTCTTGAATTCTTAAAGAATTCACGTGATGTTTCTTTATCTCCTTGGAATGAGACAGATGAGAATATCATGACAAGGTAGGTCAATCGTGTATTACCAATATAAAAAAATAAATGATCTTTAACTTCAAGCTCTGTTTTTGGATAAAATTAAGTAGGGTATGTGATATGCATATTAATATAAGGATAGTAAACAACGTGCTTTTATGCCAACCTCTTTAATAAAATTTGTAAAGGAAGGTGAGATATTTGTGTGAAGTGAGAAGTTGTCTAATCACAGACTGACTCTAAGAAAATAATTATTCTTTATCAAAATGTGTGTGCAAGCTTAGTAAAATAAAAAATGGAGAATTTCTCCACAAAAATCATTAAAAACCTTTAACTTAACTCAAATTTGAGTAAATATCAAACTTACTGTCTATTTGCTTCCAAAATTGCATTCTGTTGTGTTCTAGGGAATATGTATTTAACATTGGATAGACAAACAAAATTATAAAAGTTGGTGCATATCTGAACCTTGAAACTTTTTTACTAGGTCTGATATAAATTGTAAACTTCCCTAGAGCACTGTTCCCAGAATTGACCTAGAAGAATTTTGTCCAGGAAAGACAGGTATATTTCTAAAATCATCACTTTACACTAATGTAGCAGAAAATAAGTATCTAGTTTGCTCCTATTCTGGTGAAGGGAAGTTAAATATTTTCTTCTTTGGAATAGTAGAAATATAACTTCCTACTTTTGTGGAAGTTCAAGGAGAAATCTAGGTTTAAACCTCAACATACATTATCTTGTTCACTTTCAAGCAGAATTATGTAATGAAAATTGTTTTGGTGTTCTAAAATGAAAACTGGAAACACTTTAAAGGATAAAACTTCCTTAAGGGAAATAAAAGTGTCGGTTCACAATGAACATTTGCTCAGGTATTAAAACACAGAAGTCAAATGTCCTACAAACAGCAAGGTGCCCTAATAACAATCCTGGAGGCTCAGAAAGATGTGTGTCTGGTAAATGAGGCAGAGGAAAAATCTGGACCAGGGTCAGAAAAAAAAAAAAAATCCTTCAAGGATAGTTCACCACCTGTTGTTCCTGTTATTTAATGTCATTTCTAAGACTTGAGGGAAACTAGTCCAGGAAGATCAGGCTACATTTCAATGTCACAACTGCCACGTATCTAAGAGGAACAAACTTACTTGTCACGTTCAGAACATGCTCATGTTACTGAGACAACACTGCAGCAACATTGCATGAGGCTGGAGTTTGAGTGTCAAAGAAGGAATTCACATAAGAAGAGAGAAAAGCATTTTCTGATAGATGCAGCACGATGGGAGGCTGTGCACGTGCTTGCCTGGATGGCAAGAACACCTCAACTAATACCTGGCCCACTGTTTTGTAATTGACATCCAAACAGCATCCCAGGAATGATACAGCTTGCTGTTATCTTTCCTGTTAGAAGAGTATTTCTTAGATGCAATGTGTATAATAATTTTTTTGAATTGCTCTTCATAATAACTCCCAAATCATTTGAAATGCATTCAGAATATATTGATGTTTTCACATAGAAGTCAGACTTTGGAGTTATAGATACATGGATTTTTTTTTAATCTGTGATCCTCTGGTAAAACACATTAATTTTTAATTCAATTTTTGTCCCAAATGTTAGTTCTCTATTAAGGCTCTGTCCCGTTAACTAAGGAATATGTAAACATCACCTTGTTCACCATGAAGATTTTGAAAGATAAATATTTTATGCAAAACCAGAGGCGACTTGGTCTAGATCAGAAGTTCACAGTTACAGGTGGAGAAAAGGAGCTTCTGGTTAGTGAGGGGAGGTGACAACGAGTTGGAAAGCTATTTCTTTTTGATTTGTGGCGTCAAAGGAAACTGGAGAGAGAAAATGTTCAAAACTTCATTTAATTTTTTTTAGTATAGTTGACACACAATGTTACATCAGTTTCAGGGTACAACATAGTGATTCAACTTCTCTGTATGTTAAGCTATGCTCCCCACAAGTTTAGCTGCCATCTGTCACCATACAAACTATTATAATATCAGTGACTATATTCCTTATGCTGCGTCTTTTACTCCTGTGACTTATTCGTTCTGTAACCTGAAGCCTATATGTCTTAGTCCCCTTCACCCGATTTGTCCACTCCCCACCCCCTTGCCTCTGGCAACCATCAGTTTGTTCTGTGTATAAATCTGATTCTGCTTTTTGTTTATTCATTTGTTTTGTTTTTAGATTCCACATGTAAGTGAAATTATATCATATTTGTCTTTCTCGGTCTGACTTAATTCACCGAGTATAATACCCTCTAGGCCCATCTATGTTGTCACAAATGGCAAGATCTGATCCTTTTTATGGCTGTGTAAGATTCCATTGTATTTATATACCACATCTTCCTTCTCCATTTGTCTGTTGATTTCCATATATTGGTTACTGTAAAGAATGCTGCAACAAACATAGGGTGCATATATCTTTTAAAATTAGTGTTTTCATTTTCTTTGGGTAAATACAGAGCAGTGAAATTATTGGACCATATGGTATTTCTAGGTTTAATTTGTTCAAAATTTCTTTTGATCAGTTTGCAGTAATAGTATAATTTGCTTATTATTTTCATCTTGTTTTGTTCATGCGGAATAAATCTTAGAGAACTGTCTGGTTTTGATGAACACAGAAATTAGGAATTGGATAAGAATATTACTTGTTGCAGGATACTTTCAAAAGAAAGTACCTCACGTATCCAAAGCAGACTTAGGCAATATACAATGAACTGAACTAGGATAGAAAGCTAAAGGTGAGTAAATATCAAAATATCAAGGAGGGGAATTCTGTCAATGATAGCTAGCTAGATACATAGATACATACATAGGTACATAAAAAAGAAAAAAAGTGAGAACAAAAATTGGAGGGAACTCAATGAAATTGGAACCCTAGACTATCAAGAATAAGTGAAGCGTGAGGTCTTAGAGCGAAGGTGGTAAAAATTGAGCACAGAACTTCTGTAGGAAAGGAATGTTTTATGCAGGACTGAGTCATAATAAAACAAGTAAACAAACAAAGAAAAAAAACACTAAAAGGAAAATTCAGGATTGAATAAGAACCTGATCATAATAAAGGAAAATAAAAATTTATCTCTCCTCCTTCACTTTCTGCTATATTTTCTTTGATAGCTGAGAGAGGGGAAAAGTTAGTTGTTATGGCACTCGAATATAATGAAAAATAAGTCCCTACTTTAGGACTTTATGTAGAACTCTGGAGACACATATACAGATGTTAGGATTTTGAAACTACTAAAAAGCAAGTAGGTAAAATAAGGATTCAAGCACTTTTTAAAGTTCTAAGGAAGCAAAAATTTCAGAAAATTAGGAGCTAATATTAATAAGAATATAAAACCATGATTTAGGCTTTATTAACTATAAAATTTAACCTGAAGCACTATGCTATAAAATGCAGAAACTACATGCAGAAACTCAGTCTTGAAGTCGTTGCAATTTAAATTTTTCTGAACTGCAGGTTTATGGAAGAGGCAAATCAATCACTTCAACAATATTTATCGAATTCCTTATTTATAATAACTATTATAATAATTATAATTTCTTACTTATAATAAGGCCTCTAGAAATGCAGAGATGGATAAATGTTTAATAAATACCGTGTTAGTGGCAGGCACGAAATACTGGAAAGGAAGAGATACTTCTATTGAGACATTCAGTGGTATTTTAGGGGTGAATGGTCTAATTAGGAGGCAAAATTTGTGCCATGTTTTATAGTTTGAATAGGATTTTGCCCGATGGAGAACAGCGAGGGTATGTGTGTGTGTCTGTGTCTGGAGGTGCGAGGTCAGATTTCTCCCTTCTGTCAGTAACAAGAGCTTGAATAAAGAAAAGTGAGAGAGTTTGCTCAGGGCTCATTCGACACACTTGTGTCTGATGGGATTCTCGGGTAAAGAGGGGCAGGAGAACATACGGGATAAGGTGTAATAAAGTGAAAAAAAAACGTTATGCATAAAATTCCAGACTAGCTGGGGAGGGCAAACTGGAAAAGCTGGATGACTTCCCAGAGGATGGAGGCTTTCATAGGATGGGAGCTTGGCTGTAGAGCAAGCAGAGGCTGGAGCACCAAGTCAGAAAAACTGGAGTTCATTTGACATAGAGCCAGGGATAAGGTGGTGAGGGTGTGGGATTGTGGTGTGTGTGTGTGTGTGTGTGTGTGTGTGTGTGTGTGTATACACTGTGGCTAAGCCTGCAAAACTTCTGAGTCTGACTTGACCACCTATGGGAGAAAGGGAACTAGTGAGCCTTTATATTGAGCCTCATTTGGGGCAGAATCAAGTCAGTGTGCATGGTATAAAGTGGCATAAAGGCATTAATCCCATAAAAACAGGCAGAAGAGATCATCAAACCCAACACTCCGTTTACCTGTAGCAATTAAAGTGTGCTAACATCCAAAGAGGGAAGCCAGTGGGTTGAGTCTTGTTGAGGAATTTTCGCTTTTTCTGAAGGCCCGAGTCAAAATCAGGCAACCATGCTGAGCTCTGTCTTCATTCTTGCGGTTTTTTCCCTCCCAAAGAAAAGCATTTTGCCAACAAAACCACTCCAAATAACTCTGTGTCTTTTCATCCTTTTTTCTTTTCACAGTTACAATTTTTTTTCTAGCTCACCATACCCACGCACACACCCACACACACATGCACACACATTCACACACTCAAGTCGTGCTCCGCGCTAGTTAATCCATTTCTTTGCATATCCTCTGACATCAGACTGATAGGCTATGTGTGCGTGGAGAACCGCCACCTTGAGTCCCATCAATTGTACGGTTCATTGCCCACGGGCACAGTAGTGATCGTCTTTTTTACACGTGTCAAGTGTTACACGTGTCAAGTAGCGGTGAATGTCACACACCATCTTAAGTAGGAAGTTAAAATTAAAACCAAGACAGAGGTAGCAAATGCCTTATCTCTCCGTACAAAATCTCTGTGCAAGGAGACCATAGGCCACTCCTATTCCTGACTTTATCAAGCCTCAGCTACATCTTACCGACCTTACTTACAGAAAGCAAAAGCAGAGCTGCTTCTCAAACTACAGAATTCATAAAATTAGGTAAAATTATGCAACTGAAATTTCAGACTTCCTAACTTTATTGTACTCACTGCCTTGTTATAATCATTGCCAAACCAGTGAGGTGATGAGGCATGGTGTCCCTCCCGGCATATATCTTTGGTTTACTCAGCCTGCGAGGAGAGCTATTTGAATGTTTCTGTCATACAAAAAAAAATTAAATATTGTCATTGATGCTGTATGAAACGCGATTCTGTAAATTCTGTATAAAGACAATATTCTGTTACTGAGTATGCCCCAATGCACTGATTCTGACAAATAGCTGCAGGCAAGCTCTTAAACATTTTGGATTGTAAGTGTTTAAAAGTCTATTTCCATGAACCAGCATTGCTTTAAGAAGAAATGGATTTTACCCTGAGATTTCTTTGAGTTAAATCACTATCATGTTCACAATATTCCATTTCTAAATTGTCATTCTTAGGAAGTGAACACATGTTCAGCAGTATGGATGGTCTAAAAGAAAGACTTAAATGAACATCAGGAGAATTAGGAAATAGCTGTACTTTTAAAATATTAAGTTGTAATATGTTCCATGATTATAAATCCCTTGGGGCAAATGAATGCTCAAGTTGAAGTGATATTTAAGAGAAATGGCTTCAAGAATATTTGCCAAACAGATGTGCTAGGTAGTGCTAAGGTCTATTTACTTTCATTCATTTAAACAAGGATAAAGAGTAATGTACAAAAACAAATAAAAAAATACACACAAACCTCCCCTCCACCAAACTTTAATTCCTTGCACTGCTCCCAAGATGTGAAATTTCCCAGTTTATCTCCATGATTAAGCAAAATAGAAGTTAGGCAATGCATTGTTAAACATACCCCTACTATGCCCAGTCCTGAGATGCCATACTGATGAAGAAGGATCAGCTTTTTCTATTCTTTTCAGTAGTCTGCATTTGTGGATCGATCAGAAATGGCCATTTACACACATCCAAACCAAGTGAAAAGCTCAGATTCCTTCACTGTTCTGTAAGAAAGAGTAGAACACATAAAGAATGCCAAAAAAAAATAGGGTCTGCAATGGGAATGTTTTCACTGGGTGTGATTTGGGGTCATAGGAAATGAAAGAGGCACATCCTTTTTACGCCTTGGGGATAAGCTTGGGAAGAGATGTTCACAGCATATATACTGCCCACACAGCCTGGTAGAAAGAACCCACCGAAATGGCAGTTTGAGCGCCTCAATTCTGGTCCTAATGCTGATGCTGATCTTCTGAATGATTTTAACCAATACCTTGTTATTTTCGGGTACAAATTTCTTCTTTCGTAAAATGATATATTTACATTAGATAACATCTCTTCCAATTTGAAAATATAAAGGCTATATACAACGTAGGCAGAAATACCAAAATTCTTGAGAGAAAACACTTTATCATTCCGTGAAAAATACAGCTAAGGAGGGGCGCCTGGGTGGCTCAGTTGGTTAAGCCTCCGACTGTGGCTCAGGTGATGATCTCAAGGTTTGTGGGTTTGAGCCCCGACTTGGGTTCTGTGCTGACAGTTCAGAGCCTGGAGCCTGCTTTGGATTCTGTGTCTCCCTCTCTCTCTGCCCCTCCCTGCTCATGCACTGTCTCTCTCTGTCTCTCAAAAATAAATAAATGTAAAAAAAAATTTTTTTTTAAATATTGCTAAGGAAAGGCAAAACATAACTTTGGAAAAGGAGGAGAAATGGATTCATTTTGAGCATTTATTCTGTGTATTGCACTCTATTAAATTCTTACTTATATAACCTTATTTGATCCTGCCAACCCCCCATGAGATGTAGACACATTGTAGCTGTAATTTGCCCATATTATAAAGGTGAGTAAGCTGACACACATTGTCAGAATAATAACAGATATAATTCAGATAAAGCACTCTGCACACATGGAAATGGTTATGGGGAATATTGAAATAAAAGAAAAATAGATTGGGGACCACTTTTTATGGTAGATGATTATTAACCTGACGATTAAAGTTGGAAGCTTAAAACCTAAGGTTCCAATCATGGTTGTTTTGAGAACAACAAAATCTATTTATTTTTCCTTTAAATTTGTTTCTCAGATGCATTCAGTCGAACAGAATTAATCCCTTCTTTTTGAAGGGGTTAGGGAACATTAGAACTCAATGCCTACATTTTGGTCTTGCTTTTAAAAGGCTTTTAAAAAGCCTCCAGTCAGGCAAGGCACATAAGCTAGGTCAAAAATCCTGAAAGTTTTTTTTTTTTTTTTTTTTTTAAGTTTATTTATTTTTGAGACAGAACTTGAATGGGAGAGGTCAGAGAGAGAGGGAGCCACAAAATCGGAAGCAGGCTCCAAGCTGTCAGCACAGAGCCCGAGGCGGGGCTCAAACTCACAGACTGTGAGATCTCGACCTGAGCGGAAGTCGGTCGCTCAACCGACTGAGCCACCCAGGCGCCCCCAAAATCCTGAACGTTTTAAGCTACTTATGCCAACAGATATCCGATCCCTTTCTCCATATTTTGGGACTACACATCCACACTCTTTGCCATGTAACTTTACAGTGCCTTTTCCTATGGGTGGAGTATACTTCCTGCTCCATTGATTTTGGGATGGGTGAAATGACCTGCTTGGGTCAATGGAAAGTGGATGGAAACACTAGTGTGCAAGTTGTCAGCAGAAGCCCAAAGAAGCAGCCCGTGTTGCCACATTAATGCCCATGCTCCGGCAACCCATGTGTAAAAAGGCATTCAACAATAGCTGGTTCAGCCTATTCAACCCCAGAGTGAAGGATGGGGGAGACCTGCACCCAAGAGGAAACCTGGAGCCTGGCCTCACCCAGCCCAACCCAGCCTAGATCAGTCAAACTATAGTCAACTCGCACTCCATGGACGTGAAAGTACGTGTTTATTGTAAGCCACTGAGATTTTGACATTCGTTGCTTCGCAGAACATGACTAATGCAGTTCTCAAACCATTTCTAGCAGGAGTCATTTTTTATCTTTTTAAAATTGCAGAATCTTGTAGAGTTGAGTCGGAAGAATTAATGCGTTGCTTTAACAAACTTCTTTGACTACACTTGTACAAATTAGATATTGTGCAATTTAAAGATTGTGCGATACCCTAGACCGGATCCTCATTCATCAAATGTTTCATAGATTAACTCATTACTTCTATTTCTCAGCGTGGTGAAAAATCTATTTTCTAATATTTAATAACAGGAAGATTAGATTTGTAAAGAAAGATTTGAACATACCCAGTGATAATAATTTAAAATTTTATTTCAGAATTAAGTGCCCACAAAGGGGCAATTTTTTGGAATTTGTAGTCAATAGTGTTAAAATGGAGAAATGCCATTTCTTATTTCAAAACTTATAAAATCATAACTGTACATACTGTGTATTGCACAAAATTAAAAAATAAAGATTTAAAAACACAACTTTTATCACAGATATATTTTAACTAATATTAAACAACTACCATTACTTTGTTGAATAAATCTGGGGTTTTCAATTAATAATGTCCTCCTTTGCTGTTATTTCAGGGTGGCCAAAATTTTATATATATATATATATACATATATATATATATATATATATATGATGTAAAATTATAACATCATTATAATTAAATAACTTCACATTAATGTTATAACTTTAGATAACATAAATCTTACTAAATCTATATAAAGAAGACTATAGAAGGCTCAGCTGGCTTTCCTTCTATTTTTGCCATATAGACAAAATGTACTATACTGCCCTAAATAATGAGAGTTTTAATTTTGAACAGAGCATTTCAGTTTCAAAGGGCAAATAGTTACATAAACCTGATAGAGATCTTATTAAAATGCAGATTTTGAACCAGTAGGTTTACTGTAGAGACTAAGATTTCTGCTTCTCTAACAAGTTTCCAGATTATACTCATGCTTCAGTTCCATAAAACACATGTTGAGTAGCAAGGTCCTAAAATATTTCTTGGACCAAAAAAAAAAAAAAGACAAAAACCAAAAACATAAATGAAAGACAGATGGCTTAAGTGGCATTGCACATACTGTGTATTGCACAAAATTAAAAAATAAAGATTTAAAAACATAACTTTTATCACAGATATATTTTAACTCATATTAAACAACTACCACTACTTTGTTGAATAAATCAGAAGTTTTCAATTAATAACGTCCTCCTTTGCTGTTGTTTCAGGGTGGCCAAAATTTTATATATATGTAAAACTTTATATGTATATATATATATATACACACACACACACACACACACACAAATATATAATGTAAATGTTATATACACATATATACATAATCTAATATAAATGAATATATATGAATGAATATAAATAAAAATGCCTTAAATATTTATAGCATATTCTAACATGGTTGGAAATAATAACTTTGTTATGTGAATTCCTGAGTTGGCTTTTTTTGTTTGTTTTACTGGTAAAGAGGAAAGGAAGGGACATAGAGTAGGAATAATAATCTTCTTATAGGAGGATAATCAATCCATGATGATTTTTTAACAGGAATTGTGATTTGAGTTGACAGAGGTGACATAGCTAAAGCCTTGCAAACCATGAGCAAATTAACTTCATTTTATTCCAGATTTGATCTGTATTGCATTATCTCTGGAAACCACCGGCAATTATAGAACCTCTCCCTGTATTTCTAACACCATCCTGAGTAATTCCACCACGATGTGGTTTGCTCTCTGTCCCCAGAAACTTGAGAGTGTACACATGCTGTTTTCACTCTGAGTTCACACAGAAATATATGACTCTGAGTGTCATGTTCTACAAAAACAACAGCACCAAGCTCTCTTTTCCTTGGACTTTGGTAGCCCCTAAGCTGTCATTCTCTTCCTTATTTCCTTCTATGATCAAGTGTTAGGTAACTATGGCTCTGCCTCGTGTACTGTTCTCTTTTCCTGCTATCCTTTGTTCCTCTGTGTGCTGCGACCTGGCTTCCACACAGAGATGTGACTAGAGTATATAATTAGAGACCACCTGAAGGTTTTACTGATAATTCAATAACATTCGAAGTCTTATTTCTCATATTCGTTGTATTTTCGGTCATTACCAATATCTTCCTTCTTGGGATTTATAGAGACTCTATTCAATTCCGTCTTGTTTCATCCTTTTTTGACACATGCTTCTTCTTTTCCATTCCTGTCATCTAACCAATCTGTGACAAAGACTCCCACATACAGGGGGAAAAAAATCTTTCACACTCTATGTCATAAGTTAAGTTATTCTACTTTTAGAAAAATAATCATTTTTTGAAGATTTTTTATGTTATCCAGAGGCCATACTTGAAAGTATTATTATCCACATCCTATTTTAGAGATTAGCTGGCAGGGGTTGCGTTCAGTCACGATTGGGTATGGGGCAAGGACAGATTCCGAAAGGGGCTTTGGCAGGGTTCAATCATCTACTTTCTAATATTATCCATGGAAATACAAGTTAGAAAAAGGCTAGCAGAGACGCTTTAAGCAATACACATATTTTTTAAAAAATAATAGTTGCTGTTAAAATTAAGGTAAAAAGTGGTGTAATATGTTGTATGTAGAAAAATATGTATGGGTTGACGTGGTGAAGACTGAATTTGTGATTTAGAGCCTCAGAAGTCTTCCTGCTGAGACCGTTGAGATGAGACACAAGGAAGAACACAATTTGGGCTTTGACTTCTTTGGAATTTAATTTGAAAGCAATGCAATTTTAGCACTTTTGTTTCTTCCCAAGAATTTGATAATGGGAAAGTGTTCATTCAAATTTGGGTCATGACTTTTATACATTGTATTAATGGAGTATATTACATTTCACTTTGAATAAAATTGTAAAAACTCTAATGAACTATATTGAAAAATGTGCCTGCACGTAATTTGTGATGTGAAATGTAATATGTAATGAGTTTTTAGTCTTTTGTATCTTGGAATTTTCCAAGACTTTCTCCGGAACATGCTCTGTTTTTCTCTTAAATGTTCTCATTGATGATTCTTTGTTTTCAATGTTCTTCTTGGTCCTATTAATATAATGCTGGACACTTTCTTCCTATTAGTTCATACCTTACAATTCTGAGAAGTTCTTCCCACAGTTTCTTAACCCCCGTACTCAAACATTAGCCCAAAATTTTAGAATACCAGAAAAGAGACTTTAAGTGGAATTAAATAGTGTTGTGTGTGTCTGCATATTTTTGTGTGTGTGTGAGAGAGAGAGAGAAAAGGAGGGAAAGCATGTTTGAGTGAGTTTTATTTTCTCTATATGACTTCTGTATGTTCTATTCTTGTTTTCATAGATCCATAGTAATCAGAGAGAAATAAACCATGACACTATGGAAGTGGTGAATCTACTATATAGAGTTTCCATGTAAAGGGGCATTTGCACTTACAACATACCAAAGATCAATACTTGGCTATTGGCTGAAAACTCTAAGAACTTCCTGTTTTGTGTAAAAACTGTATCCCGTTAGGATATACTTTCTGGTCTAGCAAAGAGAAATACTCTTAGTTGTACATATGAAGCTGTCGCCAATCAATTGACCTTAGTGTGAATTATGTCATTAAATCTTTGCCAAAATAAATGACAGCTATGGGAACACCAATTTTTATTGACAGTGGGAAAGGTGAGAGAAAAAAAGGTAGAGATAAAAAGCAAATAGGAAATGAAGCGAGATTTTAAATATCATATTTTAAAGTCCTTGATCTGTGAAAAGTATAATAGTATCTAACCTCACAGGTCCATCATACTTCAGGTCAGTACATGCCTGGAAATAGGGACTGTGTCTTCTCTAAATGGGAACTGAACAATTTCAGATCTCCTGTAGGAGCTGATAAAATGCTCTATGCTGTCTTGGTAAAAATTAATGTCTGTTCTTGACCATAAAATCAATAGTTCAGCTCTAGGGAATGTTTTGAATCCAAGGAACTAGACGTTAGTGAAGTATAAGTTTCTGAGTTTTGGCTAGTTTTTAGGGATCCTTGGAAGATAAAAATTTTAAAATTGGATTCCTTCCCACTATGCTTTCTTCACTAAAATATAAATATTTAATTAGTTGCTGAGGCTTCATTGAATTTTCAGCACCTTTCCACTTTCCTTGAAAATTTTGGGAATCATGAAGCCATATTTTTAAAAGCTGCTGAGTAAAATGACTATTTGATAACCAATGCTGTCTTCTATTCATATATTCATACAATTTGATCGATAATTATGGTTGAACATTTTTAGGCTCCTTCAGTTCTTATAGTAGTTACTTCCTTGTTTTATTCAGCTATGGATTTTTGGTCCAGAGTAAAAAAAAAAAACGAAAAAAAACACATATGGCCACTGAACACATATAGGAGAGAATAAATTGTCAGAAATATTTGAATGCTTAAAATTTTGAAAACAAAAATATGTAATGGGATTAAAATGAGCAGAAAAGTCCTTTCCACATTGTACCTTGGAAACACCTTTTTGATTTATTGTGTCATTTAAATTTAACTGTTTGCTAACATCTGCTGCACCACTATTATTTTCTAAGCCCTCTCGTAGGGACTGAGGATTCAATATCATACGGAGTTTTCCTTTACATATCTGCTGTCCCTTTTAGAAAATAAACATATAAATGCAAATTCAATCTGTCCATCATCCATTCATTTCCTCAACAAGTACTTACTGAGTACTCATTTTATACCAAACATTGTTCTCGACTCCAGGTCATAACTGTGAGTAAGAGAGTAATGGTGCTTCCTTTTGGAGCCTTTGTTTTAGTGTGAGAAATACCTAGTCAGTACACAAACAAATATACAAATAATTACGATATGTGCTCTTAGGCCACAGGTAAAGGACCAAGACAGAGAATAGCATAAGTGAGTGGAGAGTGGAACTTCAGAAGATCTTTCTGAAAGGGTGACATTTCAGAGGACACGGTGACTAGATAGGTACAAAGTGTTGTGGACATCTAGTGGAGGACCATTTGTTCCATCCTGGGCAAGTCAGACAAGGCTTGCTACTACTAGGATATGTCTGAGAGCCACATAAGAGTTAACACCTCAAGGGGAGAAAAAAGCAATGGGGAAGGAGAATGGTATGAATAAAGGCAGAGAGGGACTACTGAGTATGTCATAGGCTGTGCTGTTCATTTGGGAGGCCAGTGAGTAGCACAAGATGAGATTGCAGGGGGGTTTGGCAACCTTGTCATGGAGAATTTCACAATAATTATAAGCAGAGTGTACTGTCATTGTTAGCTGTGACTCCTAGTATGAGCATGTGACATTTTTAATGTAACAAAGTTCCCATTTAGGGTGCAAATTTGTCTTGTCAGCTTCCTGTCATTGAATAACAAGGGGCATTGTCTTAAAACAAAGACTTGTGTGATTTTCTGAGCTTACAAGAAAGTGTATATTGAGGAAAGGTCATGTGGGACATGGGGATGGTAGGGATTGAGAACATATTTGATTTTTGAAAACACATAGCAAGCGTATTTTACGAATCCTAATCAGATTGGAGCATCTACTTCAGGCATCCAAGGACAGAATGATGAGGGAGAGGCATCAAAGAAATGCCAACTCATTTCCTCTTCTGAGAGAAAGAGTCACCACAGTAACTTTATCTCTGTCACAAAAATTAAGTGTACCAGTCAGAGTGATAGGTATTATTCTTCCTGCATTCATTTGTAGTGACTTTATAAGGTTAGTGATCTCTAAATTGAAGGCTGTGCACAATCTCTTCCTAGTTAAGCTTAGACACTTGCACCATCACGTTGCAAAGGTAACCTAATTAGTTGCAGGTCTGACAGGATGAGTCCTCTTATTGGCATTATTTTCCTTACGTGCTTTGAGGCATTCTGCCCTGAACTACAGTAGACATATTACTGAAACAAAAGAAGAAAAGAAGAAGCAAGAGAAAAAAGAGAACTGATCAGGACGAATTTGCTTTTGGTGCCCTTGTGCTCAGTAATTGCTTTGGTGAAGTTCCTATTTGTATTAGAGTTCATATTACAACTGGTAAATGGTGTTGACACTGCATAAAATGCTGGGTTTTGTGATGCTCAGGGCAAAATTTGTTTCATCTACAACATCCAGACCCCTTTCTTTTGCAGTAAAGCATTCTCACAGACTCATTTTTAAAGGTATTTCCAGTTTACATGCATTATTGCGTATTGCCTGAGACATGTATTCCTTATAGTTTCTACTGCTGCAGTAGCCCAGCTATTTGCTCAAACTCTCATAGAAACTCGGTAGTGGAACTCAAATATAGCTGTTCTGATATTTAGTGCTTAATGCAGTAAGCTGTTTTTCTCTTATGACTAAGTAGAAAAAAATAAACATAATCAAATCTCTTTTCGATGATTGGAAATGTAAGATATTGTGTTCTAATTTCCATTCATATAGTTTTCATTGACCAGTGTTAGAACTTTATGAGATGTAGTAGGTTGAATTTTGTGCCTCAAAAAGATATGTTCAAGTTCTAACTTGCTGTACCCATGAATGTGACCTCATTTGTAAATAAGGTCTTTACAGATATAATTAAGTAAAGGTGAGATAACACAGGATAAGGATGAGCACTAAATCCAGGGACTAGTATCCTTTAAGAGGAGAGAACACACAGAGACACACACAGGGAGGAAGGCCTATGTGAAGATGGAAACAGAGTTGAAGTGATATGGCCACAACCCAAGGAATGCCAAGAATTGCCAGCAACCACCAGAAGCTAGGAGAAAGTCATGAAACAGATTCTTCCTCAGCGCCTCCAGAAGGAACCAACCTCGAGGACTAGGCTATGCTCAGATGATAAATATTCCCAGGCATAACACCCTTATACATATCCATTCAAAGTTGACTGGGTTCCATACTGCTTCACTTTCAATCCAAGATCTGGGATGAGGAAATAGCTAATTATCAAAAATTGCTCAACATCTCAGTAGATAGAAAAACAAAATGGTGACGCATGTACTCTCTTAAAACATCTGCCCAGAAGTGATATATGTTGCTCCTGCTCACATTTCTTTAGCTAGAGCATGTCACATGGGCCATCGTAACTTCAAGTGGGAGGTGGAATACAATACTACAGTATGCCAGGAAGAAGAAAAAACTGATGTATTTGCGGACAGCATTAATGATACTATATAGAAGTTTTAGTTTTTGTCCATTTCACACAGATAAACAAATGAAGGCACAGAGAGCCTATGTAAGTTGTTCAAGGCCATACAGGTATCAAAACTTGAAGTTAGGAAACAAATGCAGATAGCTTATGTCTAAAGCTTTTGAAGATGATGGACATATAACTTCATGACAAATTTTTGCCTGTAATTTCAAGGGGTTCCTAGATGTCCATTCATCAACTCTGCCTAAGTCAAGACTGGCCAAATTATACTGTGGTAGGAAGCCACCACTCTCTGGGTGGATTGGCCTGAAACAACAACCCCTTATTTCTGTATGCTTCATTTGTCCCTATGTTGGAAAGGGGTTCCTTTTATTATTGTCACTTAGGATCCCAGACTGAAGGAGCAGCCTCCCTCTCAAACATTCTGAACTGATACATGCGAAGGAAATACGCGTTCTGGGATGTTTCACACTGCCAATTTATGCTTGGTCTAGAAGACATCTCTGCCACTTCCTTTTACAGGTCAGTAGCTAGAACTTGTCACATGCCCTGACTCAGTCACATAGTGTCTTAATATAACTCTACTATATGCTCAGTAGAGGTAAGAACCAAAAATAATGGACAGAGAGTACTAATGATACCTACAGATCCCATCTGAGTTATTAGCCACATACATTACAATGAATTACAAAAATACTGACGTGATGTGGCTTTCCCACAGGGGTAGCATATATTTATGCAGAAATATCACACACATTTTATAAAATTTTTTTTTTAAGTTTATTTATTTTTGAGACAGAGAGAGACAGAGCATGAACGGGGGAGGGTCAGAGAGAGAGGGAGACACAGAATCAGAAGCAGGCTCCAGGCTCTGAGCCATCAGCCCAGAGCCCAACGCGGAGCTCGAACTCACAGACCGCGAGATCGTGACCTGAGCCGAAGTCGGACGCTCAACGGACTGAGCCACCCAGGCGCCCCTCACACACATTTTAAAAGAAGGTTTTAGCCTTTTATTTATCAAGTTGTTTTCACAGATAAATCTTCACCTTAAAATAACATTTATAATATCAAACCCTCCCTTTAACTCCAAATACTAGTTATCCATCCCATTACAACTTTTTTGGTTGCAATCAATAATCCTATTATTTTCCAAAAGGTACGTGACATTTTTGATGTATTTTGATTACTTGTCCATCACCTTTTTACTCTTCAACATGATCCCCACGGCAAATGCTGAATGCGAATCAAAATGGAAAAGAGTTGGTTGTGGTTGTGTTTAAACAGAAAATTACTCTGGTCTGCAGGATGCCTTTAGGATATATTTAGCAGACAGGTGTAGCAGATGGTATGCAGTGGCTGTCCATCACTGAAATGGGATGGATTGACCATGAAGGTGGCAGGAGTGTGGGAGTCAGTATCTATTAACTTTCATCAAGTATCACCCAACATAACACGCTGAGCTCTTCCATCAGCCATGTTCACTCCATTACTTTAAGGCACAATGTTTAAAGGTGAGAAACCCAACGATAAATGAAAAACTGCCTAAAAATATAGTTTTTACTTAAAATTGGCAGCCATCAAAAAAAACCCACACCAATGTTTTTGAGGTTTACTACCTCAAAAACACAAAAACAGGGGTGCCTGGGTGGCTCAGTCGATTAAGCATCCAACTCTTGAGTTCAGCTCAGGTCATGATGTTGAGGTCTTGAGATCAAGTGGAGTGTCAGGCTCCATGCTAATAGTATGGAGCCTGCTTGTGATTTTCTCTCTCTGCCCCTTCCCCACTCATGCTCCCTCTCTCACAATAAATAAATAAGCTTAAAATAAAACCCCAAAAATGAAACAAAAGAAACTAAAACAGTAAGAAACACAACTTCTCTGGTTCTCCCTCTCTTTCATTCTTCACATCAGATCAGTCATCAATTGCTATTGATTTCCCTTTACGATTCTTTTACTTTTGGATTCTCTTTCCTATTTCCACTATCATTTGAATATTTTGAATCTATGCTCCATTCCAACAGGACTTTTGCAATAAATTTACAATGTCTCTTCCTATCACCAAGCATATCTACTCTTTATCCAGCACAAACAGATTAATACATTTCTCCTTTTCTAAACATTTTCACAATTCCTTGTTCATACCACTGCTTCTCAGTGAGGGTGACTCTTAACCCTCAGAAGAGTTTTGAAATTTTGTGGGCAAGGTTTTGTTTTTCATAATCAAGGATCCTGGGGCCAAACTGCAACATGTAGGGCAGTTTGATATCACAAAGAATTCCCTGACATCTTGCATGATTTTCATCATTTGGTAAAAAATCTATTTAAAATTATATAAATCTAGAAACTAACCCTATTTTTCAAAAGAACATAAAGTATTTTATACATTTTAAAAAATGTTTATTTATTTTGAAAGAGAGAGAGAGCGTGAGCAGGGGAAGGCAGAGAGAGAGGGAGGCAGAGAATCTGAAGGGGGTTCCAGGCTCTGACTTGTCAGCACAGAGCCCGAAACGGGGTTCGAACTCATGAGCGGTGAGATTATGACCCGAGCTGAAGTCAGACGCTCAACTGACTGAGCCACCTAGGTGCCCCAGTATTTTATACATTTTAATATGCAATACATTTTCTAAGATTTCACTAATAATTACTTCAAAAGAATTCTGTCTTGGAGCTTGATGAAGAATTATTTAATATTTCTGAAAATTATATCACTAACCCTCATTGTACATGTAGTTTTTTAGACACAATAGTTAACACTTTATTACACATTTGTAACATTCATTCATGGTGATTCCGCATATAGGTGCCTTTGAACTTCATTATATACTCTATTGTAGACATGTCTAAGCATTTGTAGACCGAAATACATATTATTTCCTCACAAATTACTTTCCATATATGTTTTCCTTCATATTACATTGACTTTACATTTATATTTTTGATCTGTTTATAATTTACTTCAGAGTATTCATAAAGGTTTTATCACAAAATATTTGCTATAAAAATAGTTTCGTATCTAATACAGATGAGAAACTGCTTGAATACATGACACATTATTTTACTTGTCTTCTCTGGCCTCACGAAATTTCCTTTTAGATCTTATATTCTACTATTTCTCAACGTGTACACTCTATTTCTGCCAAATTGGTCGAATGCCTCTTCTCTGAGTAATCTTTAGCACTGCCAGGAACACCTTCTCTTCCTTTTTCCTTTCTGTCAAAAGACTCATTTTTCAAAGCCAATCTTTCCTGATTGCCATGACTTTCAGTGAGAAATCTGTATCTTCAATCTTCAGTACCATGCATTAGTCACTTAAATCATGCTGTGTATCTGTGTTTTTGTTTGTGTCTTCCAAATCAACTTTCAGGTTCTTGAAGAGTAAGATGTAGAAACCCCCTCTCAAACTTCTTTATCCTCCTCATTATGCCTAGCATTTTGTATATATATATTTATATAAATATTATATTTATATTATATACTTATATACATATAATATTTATATAATATTTATATAAATATAAATATTATATTATATATATAAATATATAAATAAATAATATATATTATAAATATAAATTATTTATAATTTATATATAAAATATATATAATTATATATTATATTATATCAATATTAAT